>NW_027464591.1:9077500-9092500 GCF_043290135.1 Rhipicephalus microplus | reverse complement strand
GCGCTTGTTACGCTGCACTGACAACACGACAATATGAATGAAAAAAAAAAAAACTGGTGCTTCTGACGCTTCACAAAAACTACTCGGTGTTGCCACCTGCCAGCGGCTTTACTTTCTTGAAAAAAAAAATCCCAAGCATTTCCCCGGGACAAGTGTAAATTTTGCCACAACAGGGTGAACTTGAGCCACATTTTATGGGCATGCCCCCAGGCCGCCATGAGAGGCGAATTTCTAGACGGGAGTGGATGGGATACCGCGCTCCTCAGCTCCGACTTTCAATTACAAGCCCGCTTAATACGGCAGGCCGAAGACGCCGCCAGTGCCCATGGGATCATGGCCGTCGTCTAGGTTTGGTGCTCCCTTCTGCTCTCGCACCTGAAAGGGGAGGAGGATGTTTCTGCTAATTAAAGTTTGTTCATCATCATCAAGCATTTCCCCGAGGGTGAACATGGTTAAGTGTGAATACACAGGGTGATGCTATGAGGGGGAGTAAATTTAAAATCCGTTGGCATTCTCCAGTGAGTTAACGTAAACTCCCCCGTGTGATCCCATTGCGGTTCCCAGGAACCATTAGACATTCTCGGCAAATCTTGGTGAGTTTACGCGTATTTGTGAGAGTAAATTCACACTATAATGATGTTTATGTCCGTGGTCCACTTCGCCCGCTTGAGTTCGGCGTCACGGGCCCTTCGCCGCGCTGCCTCGTCTTCAACCGGCGCGACATCTTCAACAACGCGTGCAATGTTCGCATTGGATTGCGTTGTACTCGTTGTTGGAGGTATCGCAGTCGAAGTTGATGCCTGCGATGGATCCGTACCTATGACGACTTGCCGATCTCAAGCAAGTCGTGGCTGCGCGGCGCAGCCACGACTTACCAGACGGCGCAGCCACGACGGCGCAGCCACGACATGGAGGGCGGAGCGCACGCAATCACGGGATGTGTGACGTCACTGCACTGTTGCTGCAGACGCTCCTCTCCGCTCCTCGCGCCGTTGCTAGGGGACAGGAGGAGGCGCACCACGGATGGCGGATTCAGGGTCGCTTATTAAGTGCATTCGCACTTCAAAACTGTTTCTTCAAATACTTGTTTGATGGCGTCCATATCATGCAGCGATATCGTCGAGCAGAATGTCATATAAACGTTTTAATCTCTCTCTCCAGACGGACGACTATCGTCTTTCGACGACCTTTGGCAGCGAAGCACGAAGGTACGCCTCAAATTTCTGGACCATAAATCTGCATCCGAAGCGTTGAATATTCAATGTCAGTTCAGTCCGCTGAAGATTAGGGAAACCACGCTGCCTTTAGCAAATTGTCGACGATGGCCAGCCCAGTTTATTGGTGTTTGTCAGACGCTTGGCGTGGGGGTATCGACCAGTGGGAGGCACTGCTGAAAGCCCATGTCCCAGGACCGCATACAGCTGGCAAACAGGGTTAGGCTATCAGCCCAAGTCTAGGGCAGCCGGTCACGCCCTGGCGTAAGCACCCAATCCAAGAAAATGAACCATTTTCGTGACGTACGCGACAGGACAGGTAAGATTCATATGTTCACTGCTTTCAGCTCTAACGAAATAGCGTTAGACAGCTCGTGTCACAGAACTCCCGCCGTCAGCGTCAGCCCCATTGGTTGTGAGCGAAAAATCATCTGTGCATCTGTGAGCAAAAAAGCAAGTTACAGAGATCGCCGCGGGAGACCACTACATGTCCACGCTTGGGCACGTGATCACACTGAGAAAGTGGCGCATTCGAAGAAAAAATTGGCAGATCCCACGTACAGTGGGAATCGATAATATGCGAAGCACGGATAAAGAAGGTAGGTAAGTCGCTTTAAAATCAGCACAATGTTACGAGGTGGAGGTAAATTATGCCGTATATGGCTTCCCTGTGATGGTTATGACGTTTGGACGTGTCATTTACCTTCGTAACCTATTCACGTCATTGATACCAAGTTTGGTATATGTGGAGCTAGTGAAATGGCCGCGAACGTGCTATGAGCGTAGCATGTAGTTCAGTTTTAGATGACACGTATGTCATGATTATTATGGTTGGACGTGTCATTTACATTCGTCGTCGGTTCACGTCACGTGATACCGAATGGGTAACTAGTGAAGCGGCCGCTAGCACGCTAAGAGTGTAGAATGTAGTCATGTTTTACATGACACGCACATCATGGTTATCATGTTCGGTTGTGTCATTTACTTTCGTCGTCTATTCATGTCATGCAATACCAAATTTGGTATATGTGGAGCTAGCAAAATGGCCGCGAGCATGCTTTCAGCGTACCATGTAGTCATGTTTTACATGACACGCATATCAAGATTATCATGCTTGGACGTGTGATTTACCTTTGTTGTCCACTCCCGCCACGTAATACCAATTTTCGTACATGTAGAGCTAGCGAAACGTTCATGAGCACGCTATGAGTGGGGCATGTGGTCATGTTGTTACATGACACGCCTCTCATGGTTATCATCTTTGCATCAGACACATACCTTCGTCGTACATTCACGTTCCCTAATACCAAACTTGGTATACGTGAAGCTAGCGAAATGGCGACGAGCGCACGTAGCGTTGATGGGCGCGCGCGCTGGGCGTGGTGACGCTACGCTAGAAAACTCGAGCACTCTATAATCGGACGCTAGGTCCGACCAGCGTTTGTCGACAAGGCCCGGCGGCAACAGGCGTGAATTGCGGCATGTTGCATTTCGCGCCGATGACGTTACCCAGACATCATCGCGTCTGCCCAGCTTTGTGACGGTGGGACGCCTGGCGCGCTCAAATACGCATGCGTCAAAGCAACGCAGCGCTGCGCGTGCCTGCGAGCATATGCCTGGCAGTTCGGTGCCTGGCGTGGCATTGTCGACGTGAATCGACGAAATGAACGTCGGCGCAAAATCGCGCCGGGTGACGCCGAAGTGTATTGGCGTTTTGAGTGTGGCATGTAGTCATGTCGTTACATGACACGCGTGTCATGATTATCATGTTTGGACGCGTAATTTACACATGTCATCCGTTTGCGTGACGTAATGCTGAATTTGGTACATGTGTAGCTAGCAAAACGGTGCAATACGAGCGTAGCATGTAGTCATGTTGTTACAAGACAAGCATCTCATGATTATCATGCTTGCACCAGTCACATACTTACATCATCCATTCACGTCCCATAAGACGAAATCTTGTATATGTGAAGCTAGCGAAACGACTGCGAGCGTACCATGAGCGTGGCGTGTAGTCATGACTCATAACTTACATGTCATGCATGTCGTGATTTTCACGTTAGAATCTGTCACTTGTATTTGCGATGCATTCATGTCATACAATGCCAATTTTGCAACATGTCATGTGAATGAAACCACCGCAAGAGCAGCAAGAACATGAAATGTAAATCATCACATTCATGACATAACTCTCATGAAAGTCATACTATAACTAGTCAGTTATGCTCTTCATGCAGTCAAGTTATGCCATGCCGAATTGGGTATTGATAATATTTACGAAACGGCTAGGAGAGCTAAACGTCGTAGGCGGCAAGATAGATAGATAGATACATAGATAGATAGATGCGCTCAAAGTCGCCGGAGTTCGCTAAGAAATGTTTCGCATTAAAAAAAAAGTGCACAAGGTCACGAGGCGTGGTAGTTTCTTTGCCCCTGCCACTCCTCCCTGCTTAGCTTCCAGCGCTTTCGTCGGGACGAGAGAAGGGATAGTTCAATTGCAGCCTGCGACAAATCTTTGTAACTTCACTCGCACTGACAGATTCTTAAAATTTTTGCGGCGTTGAATTCATGAGAAAATAAGCTCTTCTAGTGAACTCATTCCATAGTTACTTAAAAAAGTGTTTCAGGGTCCCTTTAACGCGTTTTGTTCGACAGGTGTCACGACGGAAACGAGCCCATTCGGCGATAATAGCACGCGCTGGTCCAATCTGCTGTGTGCGTGTTTGTGTGCGTGCGCGTGTATGTTACACAATATATGAATAAGTATGCGCATAGCGGTAGAAGGGCGCCCTAGTGGCCGGATTTCGCAATTGGGTTCAACTCTTAAAGGCGAAGGTTAAGGGTGCCCCATTTTTATGGGCGAAGCTCCTTATAGCGGCACCCGTTCGTCCCTCGTAGTATGTAACAAGTATAACATTTTGACCTCCAAGGTGGTGCCGGTGAGAGACTTCTTCTGTGCGTTGTTGAACAATAAAAAATAGTGCTCAATGTACATGTCAACGGCTGCTAATGGGGAATGAGAGACTGGAGCATTTGGCTTTTAGTTAACGCGCAGGCTGCGATCACCATTAGCAGCCATTGGCAAGTACATTGAGCATTATCTGACAAGAAAGGGTTGCTACGTTATACTCGCTGGGCGTAACCTCCTTAGCTTTAGAAAGGTTTAGTGAGCGTTGATCCGCAGTGCCATGAATACAATGAACTAGTATATACCATGAACTCGAGGTGGTTAAATGTGAGAAGTAGACCCGAAGCGCAAGCCGTAAGAAAGTGTGCGTGTGCCACCTCTCGTTTAGTTCTTGGAATGTCCGCTGGATGGCGGTGCTTCTATATGGGGAATATATGATGAAAAGAGGCGAGATGATGGTACTTGGAGTGTTGAATAGATGGACGAACGGACACATAGACAGATGCATGGATGGACGCATAAATGGACGCAGGGGCGGTTGCATGGACGAACGCAGGGACAGACGCACGAACATACGCACGCACGGACGGGCTGATGGACGCATGGACGGTCACACTGGCGGACGCATGGACGGACGGAAGCAAGAACGAATGAACTGACGAATTCTTCGCCCCACTCTCCATCATTCACTCCGTGCATATGCTGCCACTTTTTTTGTTAAATTTGTTTCACTCGCAGTTACATATAGCTTCTCCTTCGCGCTCGATGAACGCTAGAGAAAAGACCTGCGTTATATGTTACTGATGTGCCAGGTCCCCATAAACAGCCGTAGGTCGTGTTCAAAAGTAAGATGGGCGCTGGCACGAGGGCTGAGTGGATACAGACACTTGTAGCTATATTGTACGCAGTAGGTCCTGCTGCTGGACATAAATACGAGCTGTGTATACCTCGGGAGGACTCGAGCAAAGAGCACTTCAGCGTACCACTGTACCACCCGACGTGACGCCGCTATCGACCACAGTCCGCAATAAATAATGCCTCAGCGACCCTCCCGCCAGCTTCACCTGTCACAATGGAGAAACAGCAAAAAACCACGGCGTGCTTGCGGGGCGACCCGAGAGTACAAAGAACTCGCGTGTAAGCCACCCTGTTTGTGACAGGAAACAAATGGCTCTGAATGGGTGGGGCGATAAGCACGAAGGACAACAGTGGGTCGCTCACTTTATTGCGGGGCAACGAGTGTCCGCCTTACACTATTGAGTCTCATAACTGATGCGAGAAATCAACAGCACTTGATTTATTTAGCGGGTGTCTCTTTCTTGGACCAATCACGTGCAAAAACAATGAGCTCTATTGCAGGTTGTTACAATTACGCCATCATCGCTCGGCGAGCGTTCCTTCCTATTTTCGATAGGTGTGACGTAAACTTCGCGTAACACCTCCCAGTACTCCTAGTACTAGAAGAGACTATACCGAAGTAGCACACAGTCGAGTTAAATGACAACTGTAATGAAAGGCCACTGAAATGCTTGAATTGACGGTTTTCGCGAGCTTCAGTTCAGTCACTCATTAATAACCACGGAATTTCAATGAAGTTTTCTGAATGCTCGGATGAATTCGATATTAGGCTACCAAGGTGATAATGGTATGAAAGCGAGAGAGAGCGAGAGAAAAACGTTTAATGGAGTTGTTAAGAAACGGCGGCTGGCGCTTTCAGTCCAGAGCTTCAATGGCCACTTCAGCCTTCGGGACAAGCGTCTGCACACCCTCCATCCAACCTCCTACCATGAAAAGTGCCCTGGCTTCGAAGTGGTAGCGACGTGATTTCACGTATCGCTGGAATGCCTGCGTCCGCCTGCCAGGCGCTCTCCCACATTTTCTCCCATTCCAGCCTTGCAAAACTGTTTTGCGTGACGAAAGCCCGAGTGTGAAGGCGATCCCACAACGAAGTGTGCGCTACCACAAGCGAAGTGTGTGGGTGTGTGTGAACGCTTTAAATAGGGAGTTTCTTTTTTTCCAGGAGTTCATATCTACAAGGATGGATCGGGAGCTGCCACCATACCGAGACTCCAACGAACACTATCACAACTCACGCACCTCGTCAAGAGGATCGCGAATCAACGAAACGGACTCAAAGAGCACGACACTCTACGTATAATGCAAGCCCTGTTCACCAGCCGCATCACGTACGGCACGCCGTACCTAAAGTTGAAACCGCTGAAATTGAAAAACTTAATATCATGATAAGAAAGGCCACTAAGGTTGCCCTGGGACTTCCGCCAATGGCCTCTACCACACGTCTCCTAAAGATGGGCATCCCCAACACGTGGCAAGAGCTCACTGAAGCGCATAGGAATAGTCAGCTGGAGAGGCTCAAGCTGACGCCTACGGGGAGGTCGGTGCTCCGGTACCTCAACTACAGCGACACGTTCATCGCCGATGCAGACCGGAAAAAGCGCATCCCACTGTACATTAGAGAGTCGCTGTCCATCGCACCTATTCCACGCAACATGCATCCTACTTTCCACAAAAGTAGACGCGAGGCTAGAGCTAAGGCTATTCGACGAAAGTTCAAGCAAGACCCGGACGCCCGCTACACTGACGCAGCCAAGTATCCGCATAGAAACACGTACGCTGTCAGCGTCGTCGATTCTCAAGGCCGAGAATTGGCGTCAGCCACGGTCAACGCACTCAATTCAGACGCTGCAGAAGAATCGGCAATCGCCCTAGCAACCACAACATGTACAGACGCCGCGGTGATTTTCACCGACTCACAAGCCGCCTGCAGGAATTTCGCTAAGGGCCGTATCTCAGCCAATGCTATCAATATTTTGAAAAGGCGAAGCACTCGACTCCCATACACTTGGGTATTATGGGTGCCAGGACACGAGGGTCTGCAGGGAAATGAAGCGGCCCACGCCGCTGCCAGCGAGCACGTCAGCCGGGCTGCCCCCTGCCCACAGGACATTCGATCCGTCGTTGAAGAGACGGAAGTTGTTCAAAACACCTACTCGTCGTTACTCCAGCATTACAGGCTGTAGCGACGAGTATACCCTCCACTACACCCAAAACTTACAAAAGAGGAAAGCGTAATACTGAGACGTCTGCAAAGCAGCACATACACACATGGGGCCCTAATGCACCGTCTCTACCCAACGAGATATAGCTCTATGTGTCCGCTTTGCAACGTACCGGACACCCTGGCGCACTTGCTTCTTGCATGCCAGTGTATTACCAGACGTAATCTGCAACAACACACGACTGATAACGAAGCAGGACGGACTAACGAAGACCTAACAGAAACGTGGGAGGCGAAGCTCGCCCTCGAGGACCTGGGAGAGCAACAACAACTCGTCGCCAGGGCCAAGAGGGCAGTAGAAGCCAGAGGGTTCTTGGACTAAGGAGCCCTCCCACCTCTGGGTGACATCGGGCATTGCTCGGAACTCTGTTTCGAAATAAACGTTTACTTCTCTCTCTCTCTTTTTTTCCAAGAGGTCACTTAAAGTAATAAAATGGCGGTGAGGAAATTGGTATCGATACCAAACTTGGTATGGCATAACATTACTGTATGAAGAACATATTTGACTGGTAATAACACGAAAATCATGATATGAATGTAATGAATGTCATAATATACATGTCTTGGTCCTGCAGCTTTTGCGGCGGTTTCAGTCACATAGCATGTTGCGAAATCGGTATGGTATGACATGATTACATGGCGAACACAAGCGATCGATGCTAAGATGAAAATCATGACATGCGTGTCATGTAACAACATGACTACATGCCAAGCTCATGATGCGCTCGCGGCTGTTTCGCTAGCGTCACTTACACCAAATTTGGTATTATGGTATGTGAATGAATGACGAAGGTATGTGACTGATGCCAACATGATAATCATGACATGCGTGTCCTGTAACAACATGATGACATGCCGAGCTCATGATGCGCTCGCGGCTCTTTCACTAGCGTCAACTATACAAAGTTGGATATTACGGTATGTGAATGAATGACGGTGGTATGATACTGGTGCAAACATGCAAACATGAGATGCGTGTCATGTAACAGCATGACTACATGGTACACTCATGATGCGCTCGCGGCCATTGCGCTAGCTTTACATGTACTAAACAGAGTATTACGCGACGCGAACGGACGACATAGGTAAATGACACATACAAACTCGAGAATCATGACATGCATGTCATGTAACATCATGACTACATGCCACATTCATGGTGAGCTCGCGGTCATTTCGCTTAATTCACTTATGCCAAATTTGGTATTAAGTAACATCAATGGATGACTAAGGTGTGTGGCTGGTGCAAGCATGATAATCATGAGCTGTGTGTCATGTGAGAACATGAGTACATGCCACAGTCAAGGCGCCACTACATTTGCACGTGACGCGGTGCGCGTCCTCGCCGGCGTTCATTTCGACGCGTCACGCCGGCGAGGTGGCGTTCCTCCCATATACTCGTTGGCGCGTGCCGGGCTGCGTTGCTTTGACGCATGCGCGTTTCAGCGCGTCCGGCGTCCCTCTGTCACAAAAAGAGCGAGACGCAGTGTGTTCTGGGTAACGCATCGGCGCGAATTGCAGCATGTTGCATTTCGCACCGGTTGCCGTCGGGTCGCGCCGACGGACGCTGGTCGCGCCTGGCGTCAGAGTGTAGAGAGCTCAGCTCGCGTCTTGCTAACGTAGCGTCGCTGTGCCTAGCGTGCGCGCGCGTCAACGCTACATTGGAGTATATTGGGCCCTTCATGATGTGCTCGCGGCCGTTTTGCTAGCTCCACATATGCCGATTTCGATGTTAAGTGACGTCACTGGATGACGAAATATATGACTGGCGCAAACATGATAATCTCGACACGCGTGTCATTTAAGAACATGACAACATACCACGTTAATAGCGTGCTCGCGGCCGTTTCGCTAGCTCCACATATACTGAATTTGGTCTCGCATGACGTGAATAGATGACGAAGGTAAACGACACATACAAACATGATAATCATGACACGGAAGTTATGTACGGCATCATTTACTTCCACCTCGTAACGTTGTGCTGATTTTCAAATGACATATTAAGTGTGAATACACTTTATAAGTGACCCCAAACCATCCACCGCTGTCGGCGGCGTCCGCAGTCTTCTCTCTATCTTTAAAAGAAAGAGGACTTGGCGGGCTGCAGCGCGACGCTCTACCGTACCGAATAAGCCACGGACGCGACGCTGATATCGGTGTCGCTTCTCCGCTCTCCTCGCTCGCTGCAGCTGCGCGCGCACCCCTCTCTCTCGCGCGCCCGCCTTCTCTCTCAGTCTTCCGTCGAGAGCGGGTCGTGCGATGGATGTGCCGGAGGCAACGCTACCATATGGATATAAGGCGCGTTACTGACACCGATATATATATATATATATATATGTATATATATATATATATATATATATATATATATATATATATATATATATATATATATATATATATATATATATATATGTATATATATATATATATATAAATATATATATAAATATATATATATATATATGTATATATATATATATATATATAAATATATATATAAATATATATATATATATATGTATATATATATATATAAGACTGCGGACGCCGCCGGCGGCGGTGGTTGGTTTGGGGTCACTTATAATTATAAAGTGTATTCACACTTAATATATATATATATATATATATATATATATATATATATATATATATACTTGTTTTTTTCATTTCTCATTCGTGCTTCGCGTATCATCGATTCCCAGTGTACGTGGGATATGCCAATTTTTTTACTTCCGGTGCATTACGTCGAAATCAGAGCTTAGTTTGAGAAGAGCGCCTTGCCTGTCATTTTTTGCATCGTCTGGGTAGTTGCGCTGTGGTTCAACATGCGCCACGGACTCACCCAAATTTTCAGTGCGCTTTTCGGACAAACTATGTAGTGCATGGACAAAAAATTTCAAAGCTAACTTTGCTCATTCTTAAAAGGTTTCTCCGTTTGCATATGATGCGCAAGCTACCGAAACCACACCACTTGCTCACACGAACTTACCCAAGAGCTTAGATATCATGATGCCGTTATTTTTTTTTACGTTGGCACGATATATCAAGCCACTGGAATTTTAAGTGTTGCTCAATCTGTTCCGATAACGAGTACCTTCTCGCTTCTCCTATACTGTGTGTGGGCACAGAATAAAGAAACACACACATACACACAGAGAAGCTTCTTATGCATTTTTTTATGACCCCGACCAAAGAGCGAGCAGGTAATGTCGTTTACAAAGGTGTTAAAAGCCTCCGGATTGCCGGCTAATTGCGTTGTTCCGCAGTCCATTCATACTAATTATTTCTGTCTCCTAATGTGGTGGCTTCGGGGCAACCATGACCCCACGTATCTATACTTGTATTCGCGGGGTCTCACGGTTTCTCGGCAATAATACAATTAGGTAACGTGCTAACGCCTTAAAACCTAATGCACTGAACCGTCTGCAAGACAAGTATTAGTTCTCGGCTGCGCACGAATTGAGCGAGCTGTACTTCTGTTTTGCTTATCTACTTCTTTTTGTTTCCCGGGCGATCTTCACGAGGCTCTGGAAATGGCACGTCGTATATGTGTGCCCAGTTTAACAAAATGCACTAGAGAGAAAGAAACACATAAGCGAGACTCTAGCGAGGTCGGCGAGATGTTCGCACTACCCTTCGCCAGCGCTGCGTCAGAGGCAGAGACAAAAGATTGCAATGCATTAGCAAGGTGGGCGCCATTTCTCTCTTTCCTACATCGTAGTTTTATTTTCCTTTTGTTATTTGTATCTGGTGGAGAGGTCGATAGCGTGCCTCTCTTCAGTTTAGCGCGAAAAAAAAAACGTACTATGTCTACTTCTTGATATTGGTCGTGTAGAATAAAACTGACGATTACAGGTCCTCGAAAAATGCTCTGAAAGAGAGGCGCTGCCGTCAGGCTTATTGCCAGTAGTGGTCCAAATAAATAACCGGTACATATAGTTTGCAAAGAATAGAATGCGCAGATAGCCCTCTTACATTCATACACTGCGCTGTTGATACAGCACAGTGCACATGGCTTGACTTAGAAACGATATTGAAGCGCTCACTGAACCGCGTCCGCACTCTTAATTGGTCTCGAAGGAAGCGTGCGTCGCGTCGAGAGAGTATGCGATCCTTTCATGTGCCCTATACTCCCTCAATACGCTACGCAGCTAGTCCCTCTTCAGCGGCACCACTAGATTCCGAAATACTGACAGGAGCGGTCGCCCGAAATTCGAAACGTGCGCTGACAGCGATGGTTTTTGAAGTTCAGTGCAACACACTGCAGGCTTATATGAAAGCAAGTAGACGCCGTGTTTTGTGGCGAAGAACATTATGCGTGAGAGCGTAGCAGCAATGCATCCCTGAATGGTGTGTCGCCGGAGCTAATCGTGGAGGCCATGACTTAAGCGAAGTTTTTGGTGCCGCCCTCCCAAGAGGCGCCGGTGGCATCAACGTTATGGTCGCGCCTAGCCAATCCTAGCGTACCGAAGGCGCCGAGTGGAGTCTGTGAATCGTCTTGCAGTTCAACACGTTGGCTCCGTTGCTGCGGCGTATGGTTGAAGAGTGCAGACTTCTCGACGTCTTTGCCTAAACCATGAGATATGATAGAGTTAAATCACTTCCAATTATCGAGGTAGTCCTTATCCACAGGAAGTAAGATGTAGCTATCGTTCGACGACCTAAGTTCTTACACTTTCCAGTTTTGATTACTTCTGCCGCAGCGTAGTTGTGTAACTTGTCGAAGCTCATTAAAAAAACGTGGATCTAGGTACGCAGTTTTTGTACGAATTGCTTCATTATACACGCGTGCATTGACCCTATTCAGTGAAAGTACGAGCAACAAGACGTATAATAAATATGTGCATCAGTCACATTGGTGCCTCAAAGTAGATGGCGATATTTAGTGCCCCATTCTCGCACACTAAGCAAATGTCGCCGCCACATGAGTAAGAGTGTTTTCATACACCACTACTCATGAGACAAACTATCACCCTTATTGGTTCATCAAATTTAACGGGATATGTTAGACGTGTACGAATGATAAGGGTGCACAAAACTATTCCATATTTGCGAGTTCAATTGCACTTTCGAGGTTGGTTTCTTGCATCCTGCCAGTATGCGCGCTACCTTCTTTTCCGAATGCGCGGTCTTCCTCCACGTAATAATGTCGCATGGGTAGAATGAGTATTATTTGCGTGATGTCAACGTGTGTGGCTACGTCACCGCTTGTTTTATTACACACAGCCGAAGTTCTCTTACCACCACGTTCTTCCCTAGTAGGATAATAGAGGGTTTTTGCAGACACAAAGTTCATGCTTTATGGGCGAAGCTCCTTAAGCCGTGGGTCGTGTGTCACCAATGTATGTAGTAGTAGTTGTAGGTAGCCAACTCTTGTTTGGTCCTTGGAATGTCGGCTGGATGGCGGTACTTGTATATGATAAATATGTGATAAGATGCGAGATGGCGGTACTTGGAGTGTTCAATAGATGAGTAAACGGACAGATAGACAGACGGATGGACAGGCAGACAGAGACACAGACGACAGATGGACAGACAGACAGACAGAAAGACACATACATATATACATACATACATACATGCATACATACATGCATACATACATACATACATACATACATACATACATACATACATACATACATGCATACATACATGCATACATACATACATACGGACAGACAAGCACAGACTGAGAGATAGACGGATGTACGGATGGACAGACAGACAGACAGACGAACAGACGGACGCATGAACCATCGTCCATCCGTCTGTACGGACGGATGGATAGATGCGCGGATGGACGAACGCAGGAACGCACGGACGGAAGGATGAACGGACGGACGAAAGCATGGATGGATAGAGAGACGGACACAACGACGGATGAACAGAGGCACGGACATCCACACGGACTCCCGGATGGACGCACGGATGAACGGATGGACGCTTCGACCCACTCATCATCATTCACTTCATGGATATGCTGGAATTTTTTTAGACTCACTCGAGTCACTCGAAATTCCTACCTGGCTCTCAAATACTGAAGCATACCTGTTGAATGTATGCCGAGTGACATTTTGTAATCCACATTCTTTCGGCCAATTGAGAGACGTTCGATTTAGAGTTGTGTCGATGTTTCAAATTTTATCCCGTTCCTACGTCGAGCCAGTAAACACCAAAAAATATTTGTAACGAAATTAAGATTGGCTATAGCGACGTGTACCGCAATGCCAGTGTTTGATTTTAGCTATTTCCTTTTAAATTGAATTCCAGTGTTCATCTTCGAAGTTTTATGCGTTATACTTGTATTTGCTTCTCTGATTGTTCAGTGAACTATTGAAATACATCAGTTAAACTCTATTCAAGTTGGAAGCACGTTGCCGTTAACAAACTTTAAATGTGTTTTCAGAGTTATTCAAAAGCACCATTTGCCAGACACTCCTTACTTAAGAGAGGCAGTGATTTCATTGCTCGGAAGTGATTACCAGTTGCCACCTTTCAAAAATTGTGAAGTTGCTATACGCTATTTTCTGCAAGAACTTGCATTCGCCCTTTGGACTCGATTGGCTATTTCCTCGAGATAAAAAGATAATTGTTTTAAGTTGTATAATTACTGCCGTAATTATTGTTTGGACACATTGAAACATGCCTTCTTCCACAGTAAAAGCAACGCCGCACATAGCACACATACGCTTCCTTTGTGTAGTTTACAAATAATAATGGACAAATTTATTCAAACACCCTGCATAACGTTAGCAGTGTACCGTAGCTGTTGCAGCAATACCACCCGGCGGGCCTTTCTTACGGAATGCAAGGTAGTCTTTCACACAATATCATGGTGCAAACTTAGTTTCTCAAAATCATGTGTAGCAAAATGCTAGATGCCTTGTACATTCTCTTTTCAGTGCATACTAATGCACTCCAAGTGGTCTGACTTAGGCGAAGCTCACAGCTAAGGCATCTTACGTAACCTGGTTTGCTTCGGGATGTTACTCCCCTCAAAACAACGAAAAAAAAAAACAGCGTATAGCCACGCCATTATATCGATATACAAGGTGTTTCAAGAAATGGGTTCAAAATTATTTAAGATTACATAAAGCAGAAATCTACGCCCTACCGACGGCGTTCCCTTTGATTTAGAAGAAGGCATCTCCAGATCTGCAGGAACAATAATTACGGCAGTAATTACATAAAAAAAGAAAACTTTTTTAACCACTGGAAATTGCCAGTCGAGTCGAATGGGTGAATTGAAGTTCTTCCTAGGAATAGCCTGTAGTCATTGAGAAACTTCCGAAAAGCGGCCAATGGTAATCACCACAAAGCGACTAAATCTGGCCAATTGAGCTGGTGAAACCGAAACCAACTACCAAACAGCGCTTGCACTGTTTCTTCGAAAACTCCGTAAATGCAAAGATAATTGTGTTATTTTGTGTAGAGGTAATTATTCTAACTTTCTTAATTACTGTCGTAATTAAGGTTTGCACACATCTGAAGACGCCTTGTACGCCAAAGTAACTGAAACACCGCAGGTAGATGCCTCTTTTCTGTACTTTTAAATATTATTCAGCACGTTTTTTTACACATCCCGTATATGAGACCTGGGCCTAATAGGGAACTGAGTCAGGCCCCGCGGGCCCAAACCGAGCCCAAAGCTCATGAGCCCAAGCCCTGCCCGGGTCCATTCCTACAATGCTTTATCCGGCCCAACCCGGCTCGCGGGCTGGCCCGGTCCCGTAAAATACTCTAGGTTAGACTAAGAGGAGCTTCACCCCTAAAAACATGCCTTGTTA